>NW_020955778.1:393738-410408 GCF_003031625.1 Empidonax traillii
GGATCACAGAAGCAGCGGTTGAACCAAACTATAAGTGTTCATCCTTGGCCAGAGTGCTAGAGTTGACAGGAAAACAGGAACAGCAAAGGAGCAGAAGAGTTGCTGGTGACATTCTGAGCTTATTTCCTTCATGTCAATGCTAAGCCTGTTACGTGCTGTTGTATGGCTTGGAATAGAAAAAGAAAGGAAACTATGTCCTTCCTGCTGCCTCATAGCTGTAAAGCATCCTGGAGACAGATAAGTCCCTGTAGTGCCCTCAGCTGTGATCTGGTCCCTTTGGATATTACTGGTGTGCAGGGCCATCATAGCGACCTCTGCCCCTGCCCCTTAGCACTGCCTGCCTGTCTTTTTGTGTATAGAGGGCAGGCACTAGGGGTATAATTTGGAAACTTGGAGAATAGGACTGAATGTCCCTCTGAGAGAAGCCCTACATTTGAGAGTATTTTTTGTGTTGCTTACGGAAATCACTGCGTTAAAGATGTAGCTGTTTCCTGAGTATCAGATAAAGAGCTGGCTCCATTTCATCTATTAGCTGGCTAAAGAGTAGAGTGTCTAGTATACAATTTCTAGGTTCCTTGAAGAGAGATGGAGAGTTCTGATGCTCACTGAGACCCTGAGGGATCTTGATACCCCTCATGGTAGAGTTGCCATTCGGGAGTTGCCCCAGATGATTCATCTTGCATGTCCTAAGTGCCTGTTTGGGTTTATTCCTGCAATGGAAACAATCATCTTGGGAAGTATATATGTCATTCCAGTGACTAAAGAACAATATAAGTGACTAGCTAAGCTAGGCACCAACTTTATACGCTTTTAAGTGTACCTGGTTTTGATTTTTTCCTTTTTTTTTTTTTTTTTTTTTTTTTTTTTTTTTTTTTTTTTCTTTCTTCCAGTCCCAAATTGGCCTTTTCAGAAAAGAGAGAGGTAAGCCCAGGGGTACCACAATTACGGCTGTTGAAACCTACCCCTTATCTACCTTTCCTCTGAGACCACTTGAGAAAGGTCAGATCTCCCAGTCTTTATATTACTGGACAGAAACTTTAGGGATTAATTTAAAATGAAAGAAATGAAAATCTATCTATCCCCATGTCTTTTTATCCTTATCAACTTTCCTTGAGAAAAGTAGAGACACCTTTGAGAAAACATCCTGTCAACTCATGGAGTAACTGTGTTTTGAGAGGGAAGGGGAAAAGCACAAGGTTGGTACTGGGAGCAGACTTGATATATTATGCTTTCTATAAATTGGGAGTTTCCAAAGCTGTTCTCCCATCCCATTTATCCTAAAATTTAGTGAAATATTACAATGTGAAATTTCCCAGATGAAACTGGGATGCTCTCTGAACAAAGTGTTACTAAAAATGTCTAGTAGTTTTATGTATATGGAACTCAGTTTAGAATGCTCAGGGTATGTATTAATTCTATGGTAACACTGGAGCAACACACAACATTTGTTCAGTGTCTCAGAGTTTACAAGGTATCATATTAAAATAAAAGTTTTTGTAGCTAGGAAAATACTATTTTCCATGGCATAATAATCTTTTCTCCTCAGAAGTTTTTTTTTCAATAGATGTATACCAAATACTTTTCATGTTTTGAGCTATGGTTGTTTTGAGGTTGCTTATTTGAATTTGAAACTATAAACATGCAATTTTAAAAAGTATACAGTGAAAAGGACTTTAAATTTTAAGTAATAAACAAGTTTAAAATAATAATAAAAGGCAATAAAGGAGATCCTCTGTAAGGACAAACATTTTGCTTCCATGCTGCACAGAATGCAAACTCTTCCTTTCCTCACAAGGTATTGTGACTAGGCTTTTCATGAATGTCAGAAGTAATTTGAATTTCAGCTCATGTTCTTTCTATTTCTGGATGTATTAATATTCCTGGATTTAGAGGCTGGTCAATAGAGTTAATGACACCAATAATAAGGCTGCACCAGCTTTTGCCAATCCAAGCTAAGAGCTTTCTTCTCTGCTTGAGTTGAAATCTTTGCTACTGCTTATTAAATTCTATTAGTCTCAGTATTAAGTCTTTAAAATTACCTAAATATTTGAAGTTATAAGAAAAAATTGCCTCAAGACCTGCATAATGTTTTGGATCTGAGTTTTACAGATGAGAGCTATGCTAAACTGGCTCAGACTATGGTCTAATATTTGTGTTATTGTAGCACCCAGCTATCTTGAGCTCTTTTCAGGACCTGGATGCTCTCATGACAAAATTTAGTCCTTGCCCATAAGACCCATAGAACGGTCTGGGTTGGAAGAGACCTTAAAGATCATATAGTTCCAATCCCCTGCCATGGGCAGGAACACCTTTCACTAGATCAGGTTGCTCAGAGCCCTATCCAACCTGGCCTTGAACACTGTAAGGTATGAGGCATCCACAGCTTCTCTGGGCAACCTGTTCCAGTGCCTCACCACCATCATGGTAAAGAATTTCTTCCTAATACCTAATCTAAACCTACTCTCTTTAATTTTGAAGCCATTCCTCTTGTCCTGTCACTACAGGCCCTTGTAAATAGTCTATCTCCATCTTTCTTGTAGGCTCCCTTCAAGTACTGGAAAGAGGCAATTAGGTCATCCTGAAACCTTCTTTTTTCCAGGCTGATTTTTTTTCTTTTCTCCTCAGAAGGCTGGACCCACCACCCTCCCTCCCCAAAACAAATAGAAATACAAAAAGAAGTTGAAAGCTGTATCTAAAATCTCATATCTACATATAAAAATTTTACTCGCTAAAACCAAGTACCTGCTTTTTTTTTTTTTTGGTTGCAAGTTGCTGCAGGGAGCCCTGAGATGGGATTAGGAAGAGAGAATGGTAACCTTGTAAGACAGTTCAGGGAGACAGTCCTGGCCATGACAGGTACTCTGGGAGAAGGTAAGCTGTATTAAGAAGCTGCTGGCCTTACATAGGCAGATAACGCCACAGGGGTGTGCTGGTCTCAGCTGGGGTAGAGTTAATTTTCATCACAGTGGCTAGTATGGGGCTGTGTTTGGAGGAATGGCACATGCACCTCTGCTTCACAAAGAGTTTCATTTTTCATGGTTCAGATGGGAATAAATTGCATTCAGCGAATTGCCTCAGGTCTTGGATTTTATAAATATTAGCAATACAACACAGTTTTTTTCATTTCTGTGTCCATGACCTGAGGAAGTTCAGATACACCAAATATGTAGATTTGTCTTGATAAACAGTGAATAGACAAATAAATAAGACCTTTAAAATCTGTGGAATTCATGACTTCCTTAGATTATTTTCTCAAGTGACCAATAATTCTGTCAGTATTTCAAAAAACTGCTAATAAAATAGGGTTTGATCTAAATAAATCTATGAAAAATGTTTGGTATTTTGAAGATCTTTTTTATTATTACTACATGCAAAACAAAGGTTTTTTAGAAATGCACGTAAAGCTGGAGTTGAGAATACACTCTATATCCATCTAATTGTCAAAACCACCATTATTTGTTTGTAAAATTTTGATAGTTTATTGAAAAGAGAGAAATATTAGAATGACTATAAATAACTTCTAAGAAGTCTGAATATTTCCCAATCTGCACCATACCTATCAATTTGAACTTGATATTGTTTATTTGCATTGAAGAGAAGTGTCGTGAAAGGTCAAATAATGGGGTCATTTGGAAATTAATTTCTTTGATATAAAATGAAATTTTTATAAATGCTTCACAGCTCATTATTGTTTCTTTATTATCTATTTTTCAAATTTTCTGGCACAAAAGTTGCATGTGTTAGTATGAGAAAGTATTACCAGCTGAGTGAGCAGTGAGTGAGTGACTAAGCATAACACGGCAATGGAAAAAGAACAATTTTGTTGATTTTCAGTCCAGCGTCTGTGAATCTTTGAGACTCTGAATTACCTTGGAATGCTGTGAAAAAGCATATAAAAATGTGTTCCTGTGGTCAGAAAGGTTAACTCTGTTGTATAAAGATGTGCACCTCTCTCAGACAGAGCTGGAGATCTGCAAATTGAGAAAGACTGAGAAACAACCTTAGCTCTACAAAGGAAATCATCCTGTGTTGTGCTGTCTGGTGTTGTTTTGACCTCATTCTGGAAATGTACTAGAAACTTTTATAAAAGCAACTAAAATCACAATAGAGTTGTATTCTGAAGGAGAGTTTAGTTTGTTAAAGAAAATAAGAACTCATGGTGGGGAAGGGAATTATTTTAGCTGTTTATTTCAGGTAGAAGAGGCCTTAAAGGTGCACAGTCGAGTAGGTGGGGTTTAGTGTGTGCTCATTTATCATTTCATGTGGGCTAGCTTTTCTCTCTTAAATATTTATTACTTAGTCCAAAAAAAGTAATAATATCATGCTGCAACATTTCTCTGGCTGTGTTCCCTCTGCAGGGTAATTACTTGCAATGAGTGCTTGGGGGCACACTGATCCACTGAGCTGAAGGAATTTCTTTGGCTGGAGAGAAAATGATCAAGATGTTTTTTACCTGAGTTCCAGACCCAGAGTTATTGTGGAAATGTTTCATTGAAAGAAATAATGTAATAGAATTTCAAATCTCAAACCCTTTAATTACAAGATTAACAGCTTCCAAGCTAGCAAAAGTAACTGTCATTTCCAGCTGTTTGTACATTCATTTATTCACTCAGCTAACTAACTAGAGCCAAGTACACCACTTCCAACAAAGCTAAAGTTGTAATATTCTTTCTCTGCTGTTATAGACCCTTTGAAAATGTACAGTGTAGGCTGGGAGTGATTCAGCTAGCTCAAATACTTATATACAAAATGTTCTGTGTATGCAGAGCCTATATATCAAAAAGGAGTGCACTACTTCTTATCAGGTATATTTTCCAAGAGGTAAAAGTGGGACACAGAGGAAGAAAATGGAGGAATTCTGAGCATCTCCAACATGTGACAGGTGAGTGCCCTTTTGATCTCTTGTCTGAGAAGGTCTGCAGGAGCCCTTTCATGTTCATCGATGCTTCTTTTTAAGTCCTCAGGCAAGACTATGATTAATGGGTGAAAATTAGAAATTTAAAGTCTTTATATGAACTAGGGCACTCCAGACATAAAGATGGGAAATATTACCAAAGTCTCTCACATTTATGTTCACAATGACCTGAATGATGAATATACTGAATTGGCTATACATTGCCTGGAAAGAGTAATTGCTGTTTTTCACACTTCACATCTCTAGGCTACCCAATCACGTGGGGGTAAGTTAACATTTTGCTCCCGCTAAGGGTAATAATAATATTTTCACATATTTTTGGCGTCATGTGTAGATGTGTTTGTGTTTTAATGACTGAGTACTCCAATGATACTAATAAGCTGGCTTTTCCTTGTTTTAGAACAACCAGGCCACCATTACTCAGGTGTAAGCTCAGAATAACTTACACAAATGCATCTGTTAAACAAAGTGCTTATTCTTCCCAGATCTTCATTTGTTCATCATGGCAGTTTGCATGTGACATAAATGAGATATTGCCTAGTAGGGGCAGAATAATATCTGTCTAAACCATCTATAATTGCTTGTTGTCTCATTGTTTCAGAGAAGTAGCTCATCTGAACGATAAGCTTTTCTTTCACCCCTTAAAGAAGTGGAAGGAAAATAAGCAATACATGTGCACGGTATCATTATCTTTAATAATAGGTTAAAAATTTCAACACTGAAAAAAATGTCTTCAGGATAATTTTTACCCTCTTCAAGTATTAACAGGGTTGCAAACTATTCATTGTTGTGTGCTTTGATAGTGTATACCTTGCCAGTGTATAGAAATACCAAAAGCAGTTTTCAATGGACATAGTCAATAGTACCCAAATGCTCCAAGACACAGTGTAATGGCACTACTCTGAAGAGCAGCATCTCATGGCTGTTAGAGAACAGTGAACAGGCTTAGGTGGATCAATAAAAAATTTTGAGCATGAATCCTGGTCACATTCAGTCCTGAACTCATATTTCATTGATGACCAAATGGAGGTATAGTATGAAAAGTCTTGAATATGCTGTGGAAAATTACTACCTTATCAGAGATGACTGGGGCAAGCAAGTCTAGTCCTTTCTTTCTGATCGGTCAGTTCCCAGCATTACATGCAAGAAGGGTCACTGAGGTATGTGGGATGCCCAAGTTCAGTTCTTGGGAGAGTGGGAACCTGACTGAGTTATGGGTGTTTTATATCTGATGGGGAACCTGCTATACTTAGTTTTCTTTTGGATCTGCACTTGACTAGGTGCGGAGGCTTTATATCTCCCATGAACACTAACTGCATGTGGGTCTTCACACTACAATGAAAAGCGTCTGCCAGGGTTTTATACTGTAACAAGTGTTGCAGTATAACAGTGCAGAACTAATCTTGACAAACATCTCAGAGCTGAGTACTTGTTATTTTGCTGAGGTCGTAGGTAAGGTTTTGTGGTGTTCTGTGAGGGAGAATAATGTGTTGTGTGTAGTGTGTTTCATTATCAGCTGGAAGCAGAAGAAAATTCCTTCTGGAGACTCAGAAGCTGTTGCTGTGTGGAAACATGCTGTGTGAACAACGGGCTGTGACTAACACGTTAACCTGACATCTTCCTGCTATTGGGGTAAGATATCTATGAGAAATATATTTTTAGGGTTTTTTTAAAGCATAACCACTTTATTTTTAATCAATTTCAAAACTAATAGGTGTTATACTACCAGATTGGTTGAACTTTTGTATTTCTGGTCATAGGGACAGTTTTATTCTGATCCATTGTTACCATTTTTGTTTTATAATTTTTTGCTCCAAACATTTATAGAAACTTTATATGAAGACAAAGTTCATGTCTCAAATAACATATAATGCTGGGGCACAAGCTGGAGCAATGAAGTATAGCACACAGTAGAGGGTGATGGCAGAAGGAAACTGGAGGGTAATTACAGTAAAAACAAGCAGTTGTTTAAGCTGGCTGTTTGCACAATGTGGTGATCTTGAACCATCTGGAAATTAGTTTTAATACACAAATAACATCTGTTTCTCTTAATTGCTGCATAACCTAACCTTTAGTAGTGTTAAGGAAACTTCAGATGTATTCCTCAACAAGTAGCTTCCTGATTTCTCCAAGGCACTCATCAGAAGTGAATGTAGAAGTTGCATGTGGAGAAGCAATAGGCGTACTGACTTGTTCCTGGAGAACATCTTTGATGACATTCAGATACAAGTGAAAATATGCTGAAGTTGAAACAGTTTCTGAAGGAATATAGCCATGTACTGATCAACATCATTTGATAAAGTTATTTGAAATGCAGCATGGGCGTGAGTGACAAATATCCCATTGCTCTTAGCATAACTAGCTGGTGTGTGATGAGGGGGCATGATTTTGTCATTAGTTCTGTTACTAAGGTCTTCAGACTCATAGCTTTGAAACTTTTTTCAAAGGCACTGTGTTTTTGGTTGCGTGAAAATAGATTGGCTGGAATGTTAAGTGAAAATGCAGTTATTTTTAATTGGAGAAAAATCTGTTTCAATTACTTTCCTCTATTGCTTCATGGATCTTCTTTAGCTGCATTGTGGATTGGTCATTGTCCCACTAAGTGACATAGCTTAAAGCTGTGTTTCCAACAGGGTCTGAAGCTCCAAGGCTCCCTTCTTGTTGGTTTCATGAAGTTGATGCTTGTGAAAATATTTTGACAGAAAGTTAATTATTGGCAGGCAATACGACATCAAATCTACCAGGGATTACTGCTGGATGAAATTGCATGTGTTACTTTTTGATGTTTGAGAAGAGGCTTGAGCAGAAAGCAAAAAGGAATTTAAAAAAATTTTAGTTTATCCAACCGATCCAATAAGATTCACAGGAAAAGTTCAAATTGTTTTCAAGGGTACTCTTTATAACATATTTGGATACTTGACAATAGATTAATAAAACTTTCTATTTTGAAATGGAAAATAAATTGGTCCTAATGTTCTGGGTCAAATTTTGTATGCAAAATCCTAACTTATCACTCTGTAGAATTAAATTCACATTCACCTCTGTGCCTTCATGTACGAACGTAACAATTACATCATGCTCTTTTGTATAACTAGCATGTTTAATGCACCTTAAATATGCATTCTCATGCCAACAGGTCCTTCAGCAAATGCACCTTGCACATTTTAAAAATCAAAAGCAATTTGTTTAAATGACCTGTAACCCATCATGGTTCATGCTGATAGAAATCACTAAGTCTGTTCTTCAGACAGCTCACTGAAATTCATTTTAGGAAAATACACTTTGAGGAGAGTGCTTTAGTATGACTCATAACAGAGAGCAATGTGAAGATGTTTAACACTGTGTATGTGTAGTTATTATGTGTGCTTTCCACTGTGTGTGTTTATGTTGAAACATTTTTCAAGTATTTTGTTTTTGCTTAAGCAACTGACCAAATATTATACATTATTGGCAGATGAAATATTCTATAATAATCTTCAAGTAGCTGAGAGAAGCTTCACAATTCCTGGCCCTTGCTCTTGTGGGGGACATCAATTTACCAGATATCTTCTCAAAAGAAACACAGTAGAGAGAAAACAGTCCAGGAGGTTCCTGGAGTATGCGGAAGAGAACTTCCTGACACATCTGGTGAGCAAGCCCAGGTGTCCTGCTGAACCTGCTGTTTGTGAACAGAGAAGGACTGGTAGGTGATGATCAGAGGCTGTCTTGGCTATAGCGCACATTGCCCTTCTCTGGACATGCCGCAGCACCTCAGTGTCTTTCTTGAACTGAGGGGCCCAGAACCGGACACAGGACTCGAGCTGTGGCCTCATTAGTGTCGAGTACAAGGGGACCACCATTGCTGTGGTCCTGCTGGCCACACTATTTCTGATACAAGCCAGGATGCCATTGGCCTTCTTGGCCACCTGGGCACACTGCTGGCTCATGTGCAGCCAGCTGCTGACCAACACCCCCAAGTCCTTTTCTGCCAGGCAGCTTTCCAGACACTCTTCCCCGAGCCTGCAGCACTGCTTGGAGTTGTTGTGACCCAAGTGCAGGACATGTAATTGGACTTTTTGAACCTCACACAGTTGGCCTGAGCCCATTCATCCAGCCTGTCCAAATCCCTTCCTACCCTCCAGTAGGTTAACACTCGCTCCCAATTCTGTGTAATCTGCAAAGTGACTGAGAGTGCCCTCAATCTGTTGTCCCGATCATCGATAAAGGTATTAAACAGACCTGGAAGGAGATGGTCTGGCAAAATAATTACCATTATATATATAAGGAAATTACTACAAATATGAAAATATATACTTTAATGACCTTAGAAAGAGAAACTTCAGATGGCTTGCAAGTTGCTGAACTAGAAACTGCTGCTGATTGCTGAGCCCTGGTAAATCTCCATAGTTCTTGAGCGAAAAGACACAGAAGAAATTTAGAAATGGGATAATAATTCCTACTTGGAGAAACCAGGACTAGAGTGAGGAAAGCTTTGTGGCCTGTTTAATCAAGTAGTAATACCTCTCAGCTACTGCAGTTTTTCCTCTGAGGGGAAAGAACTAGAATCTTGGCTAAGGGGAGGAAACGTGTGAAATTGAGGGCCATGGTAGGGGAGAGGGTGATTATGGTTTTGTGATGGCTTGCTGCCCGTTTCTCCTCTTCAGTGTGAAGGTAGGGAAAAGCCACACTGATGTGTGGGCAGTGCAAATGTGAGTCTGGGCAGAGAGAGTGAAGCCACATGGTAGAAAAAGGTGACATTCAATCACACTATTACATTCAGTAGTTTTTGTGTTTCCCCAATAACTCAAGCTAAAGCTATCCAAAATTATTCTATTGGAAATCCCTTAAAGCAGCTCCAAACCTATTTAACAGCCTATGTCAATTTATTGGGGACAATTACCCCATCGCTATAGGGGTTTCAATAAAACAGAGTTAATAGGTGTTACAAAGTATAGAATTTATATTTTTTATAAAATCATTTAGTGCTACTCATTTAGCATTAAACATTTTAAATTCCTAAGATTTGTCTTAATTTTTATTTTTTTTTCCCATGTACAAGGAAAATCTAAGCATCAGATTACTTAGCTGGAGATAACATCTGAAATAAACTGTACTACTAGGAATAAAGGCCCAGTTTCATTCTCCTTGGGCATTTTTCTTATGGATTTTCAGATATTTCTGTTAGCAGAATTTAATCTCTGTTCACTTTGCCCTCATTGGAAATATATTAAAAATATTATAAAGTGGGCAGAAAGTGAAGAATTTTTTTCATCCAGTAATTCAATGTGATTATCAAACAAGACATAGTGAAGAAAAGGGAGAAAATAAATATATCTGGAGTGATCATTTTACTTCTTTAGGCACAAGTTTTCAGGTTAGATACCAAATGAATGAAAAACATTTCACTGTACCTAGGATAGATTTAGTTTTAAGCTGAGCTATGAAGCTGCTTTAGAGTTCAGTTCCCTCAAATCTGCAAATAACATGAAGAGGACCAGGACTTCTTATATGGATTTTTGTGCTCTTTTCCCCATTGTATTTTAAAATTATTTTTATTTTCTAATCTATCTATCTATCTATCATCTATCTATCTATCTATCTATCTATCTATCTTTGAACTTCTAAACAGGAAATATCTATGAAATCTTGGTAATAATACTTACACATTTCACAGCATTATGGTGATGTTCAGTTAATGAATATTTGCAAACCACATCAATATACTCATCCTCTGCATCCTTTATTTACCTTGATTTCTAGGTGAATTACAGATGTCATACATATTACCATAAATGTGGTAATTTATGCCATAAATTTAGTCACCTTATTGATTTTAGGAACTAGTGTAACAGAATAGAAAACAATCCCATTATTAATAAACAGCTATTGCTACAAATAACAGTTGTATTCAGCTTATGTTCAGCTCTTCAGTTCTATGCAGAAGTTATGTTATACCCAGAAATCTTTCAGAGATTAGTCAGTTTTGGAAGATACCAGAAGTTATCAAAACCTTTGAGTTTAGTTTGGGAAGGATTTTTTTGTGCAAAGCTTACATGCCTGGTGACTGATACAGATTCATAGAATTTAGCTTCAGAGTGTTTGAGAGGGACTTATCTAGTCTCCTGAATATCACAGACTGTGATGCTGCCTTGAGACCCATAGTTTCACTCAAACTTTTATTTCAGCCTAGTATCTAGTTGTGACTAGAAAATCCGAATATGCTGAGAATCTACCATTTTCCTCTGTAGTCTGATCCACTCTGTTCACTCTCACTGTTAAAAATGTGTACTTAATTTCTAATTTGAATTGTCTGGCTTCTGCTTCCAGCCGATAGGTTGTAGTTATATATTTCTCTGCTAGATTAAAGTTCCCTTTCATATCCAGTATTTTTTTCCTCATGAAAGCATTTATACTCCTTAATTTAGTCACGTCTCAGTCCTCTTTTCTGATAAGATAAACAGACTAAGCTCAAAGAAAGGCATTTTCTCCAGTCCTTAAATGTCTTTTGTGTTTCCCTTTACCTCACAGACTACTTTCAAAAGATCCCTTTTTAAAATGTGGACACTGGAGGTCTATGATGTGGAGTGAAGTTCCCCTGTGGATGTAGTTTCAGAGAGCCTAAAGTTAGGTTTCTGCTTTGACCTGTCTGCTCCTTAATTATCCTCCATTCTTTACAAAGAAAGATGAGGTATCCCCAGGATTAAAGTTAGTTTTTGTGATTACTTCCCTCCACTCCTCTACTGCTAACCTTTCTTTACTTCTTTTCACCACTACATCTCTCTAGGCACTAGGCTCCTTGGCCGACAAAGTCCTTCATGGGCATTAAGTTTAAGGTACAGACTTAAACTTTAGAGATACTATACAGTCTTGCTAATTTTGAGCTGTCAGCCTGGAGATAGAGATGGAAAGAAAGAACTTGTACCCTACTTTCTTTCCAAGATAGAGTAAATTTTGTTCCTAGTTAGCTGATGCAGTGCTATGTTTTGGATTTTGGATGAGAATAATATTGATAACACATTGATGTTTTGGCTGTTGCTGAGCAAGGCTTACTCCATTTCAAGGACTTTTCAATCTCTCCTGCTGCCTGCCTGTGAAGAGGCTGGGAAGAGCTGCACAAGGAGCTGGGAGGGGACATGTCTGGTACAGGCGACCCCAACTGACACAAGGGATATTCCATAACATATTCAGCACCATGTGGAACAACAAAACTAAGGGGAATTGGCCAGTGAGATGGGGTAGCCACTGCTCAGGGATGGGAAGGGCACTGATCAGTGGGTGGTGAGCAATTGCACTGCCCATTGCTTGCTTTGTATATTCTTCTATCAAAAATATTATCTTCCCTTCCCTTTTCAGTCCTCTGAAACTGTCTTTATCTCAGGTCACAAGATTTACCTTTTTTTTCTGGTTCTATTTGACATCCCACTAGAGGGGAGTGAGAGAATGGCTGTGTGGTGTTTATCTGCTGGCTGGGGTTAAACCACAACAGTCCTTTTTGGTACCCAACATGGGGAAAAAAAGGTTGAGATAATAACAGATCTGACCAGAGCGTGTTAAAAAAATTTGTTTATACACATTCATTATATTAGGTTAATAGACGCTGACCACAATGTTGATTTATTTGCTCTCAGAGGAGTTGTTCTTGTTCTCGGGATCTTGTTATGTAAGACCTTACTTGCTGTATGTGTACTCTGTTGTGCTGTTTAGCATCTCTGGGGGCTGGATTAAGGTTATCATTTTGCTGTAGTGTAACACTGCCTTATGATATGGTAAAATTACCGGTCATTGGACTAATCTGATATTTGTACTCAGCATTGCTGTCATCTCTGTACTTTGGGAACCATCTCTCAGAAGCTATTAATAATTATAGTTTTTACCTTTTCTCCTCAGAGAGCCTATCTGTAGGGGAGATGAGGGAACAATCCCCTGCTACTTCACCTTCCCCTTCTCCAGGCTGCTTACAATAGCTCTTGAGAATTTTGAATCCTTAGGACATTCAAACAAGCATGTTCCTACTGCTGTCTCCTGAATGCCTTTCAGGTCTTGTTTAAGGCTAAACATCTATTTAAGAATACCACCCAGAGATCTGTCCTGAGGCTGGCTAGTTATGAGTGGCAGGGTGTGTGGGATAGTATGGGCAAGCAAATGCAAAAGTGAGCTTGTTTAGTAAGGGAAGAAAATGCTACTAAGAAGGGGAAGGTGGAAGAAGTAGATAAGGCAGGATACTCCAAAGCAGTGCCATCACGAGAATAGGAGGAGGAAGTGGCAGAACTCATAAACAAGGCAGTAACTACCTGATCGCCATCCCTGAGGGAGCTGTGAGATATGTGAGAATATTTCAGCTTCATCCCAGTGAGCACATTGTCACCTGGTTGCTCTGATGCCAGGATAACAGGCCCAGTGGTCTGGAATTAGAGGGTAGGAAAGCCAAGAAGCTGGGATTCCTTTCTAGGGAAGGCATTGACAAAGTGACTGGAAAAGGGGCAAAAACCCTCAGCCTCTGGGGGTGACTCCTGGTAGGCATTGAGTGAATGTATCCCTTCAAGGAAGATCTTATGTCGTCCAGGCAAATGGACCACCATCAAGAAAGGTATCCAGTACCTGAGGGAATTAGCCATGCTGGAAGTGATTTATGATGACCTAGACAATGAGCAATTATCCAAAGATCCAGATGAAGTCAAGTGTACATGACCCATGTGGCAGAAGTTTTTATGGAGCTCTCCATTGTTACACACCACCTCATTGGTAGTAATGATCTGGAAAGATGGAGAGGGACAAACAGTGGATAAGTTGGCTATCTAACTCCAGCAAAATGAAGAAAATCTCTCTTCCTTCCCATGAGTCTATGTCTAAGCTGTGGAGAAAGTCCCAAGAGCTCCAGGAATTCAGAGAGGATATGTCCTAGCCCCCACCTTTATGGATCAGTCACTCAGCTATGAGCAGTTAGCATTCCTCTGCTCGAGAGAGAGGATATAATGGTTACACACCACAGACCATTCCGTGGTTTTATCTGAGCGACCACAGAGACATAAGGAAGTAGGATGAAAAATCTACCTCAATCCCCTCCTGAGTGTCTGTTTTGCAGGAAAATAAAGAAACAAACCCAAACAAAATGGGGCTCTTCAGGAAAATTCCTGCTTCAGTTTCAAGAGGGCAGTTTCCCAAACAGAGTAAAAGGGTTGATCTTACTCCTGGTCTTGATAAAGGGAGTTCTGTTCTGTACTTACAAGAAGGGAGGAACAAATACTACAACCAGGACTAGAGGTAACCTGCCTCCAGGCAGTTGGAGGAAGGGGACAATGGGGCCTACGGGACTGTATGGTTTTGATGGCCTGGTACATGCAACCCACAGGAGCATAAGGCTCTAGTGGACACTGGTGCACAGTGTACCCTAATGTCACCAAGGTACCAATGGGTAGATGAGAGTGTCCCAACAGCTGTGTTAATGATTTGCAGACTACTGCAGTTTCTTATTTCATGGAATTTTTTCACTGATGGGGAAAAACCCTTGAAATTAATTAATTTGACATTGCTGAGTGACTGATAACAAGGATAGGCATAAGCCTGCAGTGATTCCCACTGGACAAATGCCTTTCTCACTTACATTAAGGCAACTCTTTGATTTAAGTTAAATTCTAGTGATATATATAAGATGTATGAGATTTGGTCCATTGATTTTTTAGTGAGGTTAACAACTACCTGAACAAATTTTAAATTGAGTTTCGAAGCTATACATTTTTCTAAGCTGGTAAGTCCCTTTAATAGATCCTGCCAAGATGTCTACTGAGTTGCAGAGAAATAGGACTTCCAAACACAAAGAAGTGCAGGGTATATGGAATGCCCCTAAACATGTAATTTCAAGCTTCTAACTATTGTGTAAGTTATTTTGTTCCTTACATACATTTAAAAATCTTAGGATAAGGAAAAAAAATTGACCTAGGACAAGAGCTAAATATAAGTAATTATAGACTGTATGCTTCTGGGTTTTTTATACTTAATAAAAAAGTGAGAAAATATAAAAGTAAATTGCCTGCTAAAGGCCAGATTAACCCTAGTTATGTTAACATGTGTTGAATTTCCCCAAAGAAAGAAACAGAAAAATAAACGTCTTGTATCTTGTCATGACTGGTGCAAAAAATTTCTAAACTGTGTGTAAAGTATATGAACTAAATCCATTAGAAGACTGGTTTATTCTAACAAAGCCTGAACCAAAAGCATTGAACAAGGAGCATCTCAGAGTTAACTAGAAGGGAGTACTGCAGAAAGGTGCATATTTGTGTTATACTCTCCTCTAAAGCCAAGGTATTTATCTGCAGTGTTGAGACAAGGTATCTCCAACCATCTGGGAGTTATGTCCACAAATGCAGCTGATAGCTATATGTAACAGACACATTTCTGAACGAATGGACCAAGATCCACTGTTCTTTAAAATATTCTTGGTACTGTCTTCCTAATTAAAACACTCACCATGGGCTTGGTTCTTAGCTCTCTGACCTGCTTAAGTATTTTTATTAGCAAATCACTCACTAAAATGAGTAAAAAGATCAAATAAACAGGAAGAGATACATCCTCTCTAAACACCCAAGTACTCTACCCACTATGAATGGTAGAGCTGGTGCTATACTATCAGCTGCACTGACTTCAGAGCGTTTACACCAATGGAGAAGTCCTACCTCTAGCATGGTTCAGCAATGCAAGTACTGAAATGCTTTGTAAAATGAAAGTGTAGGGGAGAATCATAGCTTGCCTATATGGGGAAGAAACAGGATAGGGGTTGTGTTGCTGGTTTGCAAGAGGTTGTATGGCAGCTCTTAATTAATGGAGCAGATTTTAGAAGCTCTCTGCCTTATAAAGACATGATTTAGACAGGAGTATGGGCTAGAATTCAGGTCTCTGGTGTGGGAGGATAGCCTGCAGATGGCAGGTGCTGGCACATGGTATAGTCGGTCCGTTGTGATGACCCAAAGATAGAGCTGGGCACAGGCAATTAAATCCTCCACACACTGAAAATAAATGGGTGTGTAATTACAGAGCTGGTGTTCCAGACAGTTGAGTGGTCTTTTCTTTCTGGGTGATGAATATAAGGCCTATATTAATTTAGAAACTTATCTTCTGTTTATTTTTGTAATAAATGCATATTTTTGTATGTTCTTAGCTCTGACATCTCTGTTTTGTCCCATGAAGGGTCTAATGGTACGGAACAACTTGCTGGAGTACAGTGAGTTTGTTTTTCCTCTCACATTCCTAGTTTTTACTATACATAGTTAAAAATCAACAGAAGGACATGCAATTTGCTAAAATCAATATAATTAGAGAAAAAAAATTGATGTACTGAGAGACCACAATTCAGAGAACTGCTGGGCATGGTTGAAATGCTTAATGAGCTTCTGAACTGTAGTACCCTAGGTCTGGCGTGCTGTGGGACCTGGGTACCTCTGACGGAAACATTGCCATGATCCTGCCACCCCAAAACACTTCTAAGCACTATTTCACATCAGCAGCTGTTTTAGGATGAATCTCTATCATGCCTGTTGTCACTCCAGGAAGCTATTCATGCTGAGAAACTTTACACCAGAATGTCATACTTATACCTAATTTCTTCAAGTTATTAACATTTAGTGCTGCTGCTGAGTATGCAGCACTGTAGTTGAACTCCTCTGTGAAAAAAGAATTTTTCTTTTCAACATATTAATTCTATTAAGAGTTGTCTGTTAAAAATACTATGACTTTGCATTTATCAGTGACTACCTAGGGTCCTATAAGTGAGCTTTGGGCTTTG
>NW_020955778.1:411520-413285 GCF_003031625.1 Empidonax traillii
TCAAGTTATTAACATTTAGTGCTGCTGCTGAGTATGCAGCACTGTAGTTGAACTCCTCTGTGAAAAAAGAATTTTTCTTTTCAACATATTAATTCTATTAAGAGTTGTCTGTTAAAAATACTATGACTTTGCATTTATCAGTGACTACCTAGGGTCCTATAAGTGAGCTTTGGGCTTTGTTCTTTCAGAATTATACTATGCAGCCAGGGCTGGAGTCTTATGCATTCAGTTTATTGCCTTTTTTTTTCCTGTTTCTCTCTCCTGACCCAGATCTGCAGTGAAACAGGGAATTTGGATGGTTTGATTAAGATCTCTGCTTTTGCTCTGACCTAGCCCACAAGACTCAGCAAGGTGGATCCTATGATGGATGTATCCATGCCTCTCTGCACCAGCTCAGTCTCTTTCTCCATGCTGAGTTTGTGAAGGACAGGAAAGATGGTGTGAGGCTGAAATGGAGTAAACAAGTCTTCTGCTGTGACTTCAGCATGGAATGCTTCATGAAGAGGCTCAACCTTTTCTACAACACAGGACCTGCTCTCTTCTGCCCTCTGTATCTTCACATGTGATATCTCAGCAGGGAAGAGACCAGGACAGTTCGTTGCAATTGTGTGAGCTACAGGGAATCTGCGGAACAAGATAGACTGGGCTGAATCCTTGGGTACATCTCACAGTTCTGTGTGGCAGCTGACAGATCTATAGCATGGGAAATGTACCACCACTCCCTATATTATTAAACTTAAAATTAGATAAATGTTTTGCTTGGACTGTGGTGCTCTGGATGTAATTTTCTCCCTGACATTTCGCTTCTGAGGTTATGAATACTTAGGAAATGGATGATTTCTGCATAGTAAAACAAACAAAAAGAAAGGCTCAATCTTTAGTTTTCCTGCTAAATTTAATATTCAGTAAGAGTGATCCTGTAATGGACATTTCTTCATACTTGTTTTTGAAAAACAAAAACTTATGCTCTGTCACTTACACCTGCTGCCAATAGCAGTGTATGTGCAGTAGTTAAAGGTTCATCTTCTCAGGAAGCAACAAGAGCAGGCTACTCCCAATGGAAGGCAAGTCAGGAGCTGGAGTGACAGCAAGGTGGTAGGACAGTGTCCTCATCAGCAATGGGACAATCCCACCATGCCTGAGAGCAGGAGAGGTCTGGTGACAGTAACCAGGGACTCTAGCAGTGCAGATCAGGATGAGGGCCTGGAACAGGCATATTCCAGCGTGGCTCAGACCAGAACCAAGGGCAGTGGCTACAGCTTAAATGCATGAGTAAAGCAGAGGGAGTCCCTGACAAGGTTTTTAATGTCTCTCTTGCACAGCTTTTGTGCCAGCAAAATCATGGCTTAGACATGCACCATATGAGGGCTGGCCAGCAGCACAGGCAGCAGGACCCTGGGTGGGGGCAGAGTTGAGACTGGAGCTGCACTCAGGACACAGACTGAACTGACCCGCAGGAGAGGAAGGCCATGTCTTCTGTAGGGTGTTGTCAAATGGACAAGGTACACTCTTCTTCAAGAGGATCACTGTGTACCTGAGGCCCAGTGACAATCAGAATTTCAGTAAATATATACTGCAATCTTGTCATGATGTGTTTTGCAGGGTAACCATGAGATGGAAACAATACTACAATCTGTATTTCAAAAATAAACACTCCTCCCCTCAACTGAAAAAGGGGTAGTCTGCATAAAACAAATGCTTTGCAGAAAGACATAACATACTTCTGTTCCACTCTGGAGAAGTTTCTGAGCATTATTATCATTTT
>NW_020955778.1:413878-435171 GCF_003031625.1 Empidonax traillii
TGACAATCAGGATTTCAGCAAATATATACTACAATCTTGTCATGATGTGTTTTGCAGGGTAACCATGAGATGGAAACAATACTACAATCTGTATTTCAAAAATAAACACTCCTCCCCTCAACTGAAAAAGGGGTAGTCTGCATAAAACAAATGCTTTGCAGAAAGACATAACATACTTCTGTTCCACTCTGGAGAAGTTTCTGAGCATTATTATCATTTTGTGATGCTATGCTACAATTAGTCAGCCCCTTTAGTGAAGCTGTAATAAACTCAGAGGTTTAGATTTTCAGCTTGTGTAAATCAATATGAGTCCATTGATTTCAATGGAACTGTGCCAGGAATATCTGGCCCTAGACATCAAGTAGAGCTTGTATAGAGATGTTTAATAAAGCAAGAAACCTGTGTTTTCACAGTAGATAAATGACTTCCCGAGTGATGCTGCAGTCTCTTGTGGCACCTACCCTCCAAGAAGTTTTATTTTAATCACTCTCATAAAGTTCCCTTAACTGCAACAATAATGTTAAGTGCCTGACACAAAGCAAAGGAAATCAGATTTCTGGGTAACTACTGGAATGAAATGTTTCTCCCAGGTTGCTGTAAGGTGTTTTTTTTGTGTCATTGTGCTTTTTTTTTGTTTAGTTTCTTTTTTTTTTTCTGCCCCAGGATTTTTATTCTATTATTTCCCTCCTTTTAGTAGCACTGAATGTCCTTGTGCTTAAAAACCCAACTTCCTCAGTCCTTATGCACACAGACCTCCAGGTGCTCGCTGTAAGTAAGGTCTGTAATATAAATTGTCATTAATCTAGTTTTATCTAGAACTGTGGCATAAAACAAAGGTCTTAAGACCAACTGCCCCATTTATCACATTCATAATCCTGCTTCATGTTCACCTGCTAAAAACAGATGCAACCCTACAATAAATACAAAGGAATCAACGAAGTACTCAAAAGTTGTTTAAATGGAGTTAGTTTGGGATAGCGCAGCACACTAGTGTTTATAAAATTTTGTGTGAGAAACTCTCATTTAATCCCCATCTGATGATACTACACCAATAAATTTAGCAGCAAAAAATAGTATTACTAAAACACATAAATATTGCATAAAATGTCTTCTCAGCTCTGAAATATCAAATCTATTTACCTCTCAGTGAATCAATAGAGGCTGCAGATATGGTTTACTTGTACATGCATTTCAAAGTTGTATTCAGGTGTTGCATAGTGCTGTCATAGCAGTAATGTTGGGTAGCATAGTAGGGTTCTTGATCCTACTGTCTAATATTGTTCTACAAACTACCTCTATAATAAACAAAATCACGGTACCAAGGCACAGTTTGAAAACTGATGCATCATTATTCCTAATCTCTGTGCCACAATTCTGGTTTGTGACAGTTTGTTCTGTTCTAGACAATGCTTGACCATGGTTTGGGAGATTGCCTGGGCCGCACAAACAGATGTGGCATTGAGCCACTTGCTTTCAGGCCCAGAGTACAGGCTGTATCCCAAAGAGTAAACATGGCTGCAGTCTCCTGGTCTCTGACTCACAAAGTCCAACTTCCTTCATGCCAGGCAAACTCTCTTTGTTCTATCTCACCTTGTTATCAAAAGTTCAGTGCCTTTCCCTTACCTCATCACCATCAAAATTCCCATTCTGGACTGCTGTTCTCCTCAGGTCCTTTAACTAGTAAAAGCATAAATCTCAGGGGTGTTGGTAGGCATCTTCCATTTTCTGAGCATGTTGCTACGAGCTTCTCAATGTGTTCCCACCATTTCCAATCCCTTCCCTCCCTGGCAATGCACTACTACATTAAGGTTGTAGGACTCAAGTCATCATCACTTTAGAGGGCAAATATGGCACTGGGTTTTTGAAATTATGATGCAAACTGTTGAAGAACAGTACAGCAACAGCTCCCTGCCTGTGATCACTGCTTCTAGGTCCACATTCAGTTTCCCTTTTGTTTCTCTAAAGGAAAAAAAAAAAGTTAATGTAATTTTTGCATTATGCTTGTTGCTATCACTGTCCTCTTTTGGCCACTCCTCAGCTCCATTCAGTAGACCATCAGTGTGACACGACCCGTTCCTGAAAGTGAAGATTTCAACACTCAGGCCTATGCCAACTGCCCTTTCTTAGGAGTTCCCATACATGTATATACACCAAGGAGCTTTTTGGTGGATGTGTCAGAAGTTCAAAACCAGCCAATGAAGGTTTTGTAGCTCTGAGATGGCTGCTGACGATAGTGTGAAATATTTCATAATTGTAACACGGTTGCAGACGTTAACAGTAACCCCCATGTATTAATTTACCTCAGATTTCTATGTGCTATTTAGCACAAGAGGAATTTTTTGTGTGCTCCCAAAGAGAGGCTCCATTTGGGACCTTGAATCCAAGATTTCTCCTCTACATCATGACCTAAACATGACTCATTTCCTGTAGCCAGATTTACTTAGAAGAAAGGTTGGACTTCTGTGTAGGTTGACAGCATGCTCCAGGTTTCATTAAATCAAAACGTTACAAAGTGACTCAGTTCCCTTTTTAGTTGTAGCTAAAAGAATCCAGCCTGCTGTAGTCTCCGACTCTCTATTGTCACACATACTGAAATCCATAAGGTAGATTCTGAATCTACTTTGGAAATATAACCAGCTTCTGACCCTATCCCTGGGTTTTCTACTGTGTATTTGCTCCAAACACTGTAATGGTTTAGTTGTTTTTTAATCTGGAACAGCCAGAAAAGAGGGAAAATTACAGATTAGGCTTACTTAACAATTGATTCAGCCAAAAGCTCTAAATATTTACTGATTTTTACCCTTTCCTTAGTATCAGAATAGTTTTCAGCTGTGGAAGGAGAAGAATGCTTTATTAACTTCAGAAAATATTCATAGTATCCTGCAGTAAAGACCTAAATGGTGCCTGCAAGCACTGGACACAGTATATACTTTGTTATGTGAAATGAGTGAACCAGACAGAGTGAGACTGGTAAACCTCAAATAAATTATTCAAAGCTTTGGAATAACTCCCTTCCTCTTATGTATCTTTCTTGCTCTTAACTTTTAAAGGAAATCTTCTGTCCTTAGAAACATTAGCACTCATTGAGGAAGATTTGTATTGAACTAACAGCTACCTCTTCTGAGTGAAATACCTAATTGTGTTTCTCTCATACAATTAGGTTACAAACCTGGCTAAAAATGCAGTATGTGAAACCAAGCTTAAGTGAAAATGTGCTTGGTCAGGAAAACTGCATGCTGCCAAAATAGAATACTGCACCCGTTTAAAGTTTCTTTCTTCTGGTGAAGATAAGCTTTGTCTTTAGGAGTTATAAACACCTCAGGTTTTTTTCTATTAGCTCTAAGTTCAAGGCCAGATTGATAGTAAATTTGATGGGATAGGTGTGATTATTTAGATCAATCAATGTGAATATGTTTATCAACGTGAATATGTTCTTACAAACTGCACCACCAGGAGTTGACACTTTTCTCAGCAAAATGTGCTCCACGCTTTCATACATAGATGGCCCTCATATGTCTTAGATTGGTGATATTCAGAACACACTCTGCGTGAAGACATATTAATTTGTGCAGTGATACTGTAGTGAGGTATCGCTGTCCATGTTACTAATGAACCAGTGTTAGACTCACCAGCCTCACAAAGAATATATAATTTTTCAGGCAGCTAAAAGCTGCTTCTGTTCCTGGTTTCAATGACTCTGGCTGCCCTTTACAAATTTTGTATTGATAGAAATTGCCTCTTTCCTGCCAGCTATTTATGGGTTAGCCTTATCAGAGACTTACTCCAGCAAACTGTATGAATAGCAGTGAATTTTAAAGAGGACAAAGATCACATTACAAACTCTCCTCCTATTGATTTCACCAAAAAAAAAAAATCTGCAGTAAATAAGGAACTTAAACTTTGTATGTGGGCCTAAGTATCTGGGTCTCCTTATCTGCTGATAATGGTGTTGCTTTTATACAGTAACCTGTACAATAATTTATAAACTGTACATAGCTCAACCAGTTTAATTCAAGGACCAAGACGATGCAGAAAAAAAAGGAGGCCTCTGTTCAGGATCAGAAGCAGATGAAAGTGTGGCATATTCCTCTGGAGATCATTTCTGAAAGGGAGAGGAGTAGGTAATAACGTGGTTCAATTATAGCTAAGAGAGTAGGAAAATAGTTTTGTGTCTGTGATGAGAATTAAGTCATGACTATCCTTAGAAAAAGGCTCAAAACTTCAGCCAGATGGGTGTGACATTGACACTGGTCATACTTTAAAGAAGGAAGTAAAGCAGAGGATGCAATTAATTTGAGGACACCTTGGAACTTGAGCAGATTTGTAGCTCACATAGTGTGTAAGCATGTATTCTCTGGTATATTAGAGCCTTTCTGTGGTATGATGGCTCTAGCACAGTCTTTTAAAGTCATTTTTAACAAGCACCAGCAACTAGAGCTGCATCAAAGAGGTGCATCAAAGAAAAATAACTTGAAAGCTCAACCCAGTGGAACTAAGAAGCGCTTAAAGAATGAGTATAGAACTACTACAGCACTATGCCAAATGAGGCATACAGGGACATATATATTTCTACAGAGAAGTATGCACAGTATGAGGTAAATGCATATTCTGCAATTTTCACCAAGAAAAACAAATATCAGGCAATTTTTAGAAAAAAGCTTTTTTTTTTTTTTTTTTTTTTTTTTAGTCACAACTAGAACACGTTAGGTAAAGGCTGCGCACCAGGTTCACAACATTTTGTAGTTCAGCTGACTGCATGTTTTTTCTGAGTAAAGGTGAGGACTCTGAAGATAGAGAAAGCAAATTCAGCAGGAAAAAATACTTTGATACTGTAGTTATGTCTATTCTAAAATGACAGGTTTTGTTGGGATATAGTTATTCAAGGTACTGCCCTCAATGGCAGAGGAGATTTTTCATTCTTCTGAAATATAATGGGAAGGAGAATTATGTGACACAGGGGCATTCAAAAACTCAAAACTCTTTGATGGTAGGACTGAAAAAATCATGGAGTTAAGGTACAACAAATAATATTTCTGAAGTGGCAGGAGCTGATAACTGATAAAACAAGGTTGATGTTTTGGAACAATGAAAAACAATAGCTAGGAGAGTTTTTTGTGGTGCAGGAAACATAATATCTAAAATTAACTTACATAATTTCAAAAGACAATGCAAATCTGCATGTCATAGAAGAATGAAAAAGATTATGAGTACACATCCTTAAATTTAATGTTCTCATTGGTTTTCCATCCTTATCAGGTTGCCCTCTGGGAAAGTGACACCTCATGGTATGATGTCATACACTCAAACACTTTATGGCAAAAATGCTAAGGTTACTTCTTAGCCTATTGGTCCAGTCCCATTTACCTTCGTATAAAATCCAAATAAATGTAACATGCTTTAAAATCTGGGTGAAATTAGCTAGGGGAAGAATGACAAAGGTCCCATACAAGGGCTGGCTGGGAGACATACAAGTAGTTGTACATAGCTGTGAAACTCCTGGGGAGATCTGGTGCCTGTTGGTCTCTGAGCATTAACGTGGATTATTCTCTGGCACTACTTGTTCTGCTGCAATAACAGTTGATCCCTTTAAACCTCCCAAAGCTAAAAGGCCTCGTAAATCACTTAGAGTCATGACATCTTCTACTTCTTCTGAGCCATGTATTCTGGGCTAAAATCAGTACTGTATCTTTTGCTAAAATTACAGTAATAATTTTAATAACTCATTTCCTAATTTCCTGCTCCAGTGATTTTTTTAGTGTCTACAGAAAATCAGGAGTTCAAGTTATGAGGCTCCATTCTTCTTTTTTTCTTTTTTTTACTCACTTTGAGGATCTTTCTTTATTCGGCACTTAATTTCTTACTTCCTGGATGGTTATTGATTAGTTTTTGTTTGTAATGCAGTAGTTAGAAAAGTAGTATCCTAACACTTTTAAAACTCAAGGAAAAAACCCCAAAACAACTGGATCCTATGTTCTGAAGAAAGTCATCTTTAAAGGTGGAGCTGCTTCAATGAAGAGTAAGGATTTTAAGCATGATTAGATGCTAGAAAAGGTTTTCTTTGGTATCCAAGATGACTATACAGTTATTGACTTCAAAGTAGGAATTTGGTTTAAAAGAGATGCAAACTATGTAATTCCTTTACCACCTGACACGTGCTCCCAGAGTTCAGCTTTCAGTACTTTTCCAAAATATTGTCAATATAATGTTTTCTCAACTCCATATTTTGAGAAAAATTATCTTAGGAATTGTAAATTTAAAAACTTTAAATTTTAAATTAAATTTAAAAATATTTAGATTTTAAATGATTCATTTTTAAGGGCAGCACATTCTGTGCAATTATTTGTATCCCAATCACTCTCTTTTGTCACCCTTTTAAGTCAGGCATTTTCTCAAATTAGGTCAGGCCTTTTCTCAGACAATTTGACCTAAACTGACAACTTCAATGTATGAATTTCCTAAGCATATTATCAACCGGAAGCAGGTAGTAGTTATAATTATCTGTTAGTTAATATTGCACACAGAACTATTATGTTTGGAGAGTTATATAACCTTGGACTGGTTTGCAATAAGCTAGCAAATTTAGAAAGCAATGAATGACCTTTGAATATGTCTAAGACAAGAAATAATGAACAAAGAAATCTCCTGATATGCTGTAATATACACCAGTTTGCAGCTAACAAACATTGTTTTTCATTTTAAATGCTGGCAGTTACAGTATATCAACTTTGTCTTCTACGTATGTCAGAATAAAATCAATAAAACTCGCAAATAGCAATTAAAATGCAATAACAATCCCACTCAAGATTTTTTTTAAGCACTATGAGCAACTAAGATGATGATGATCATTATCACCTCTATTAATTTTTCCCCATAGTACGGTATATTTGCATATTTATGCCACAAATATTTCACTTGTTAACACAAGCCTTCCTTTTCCAGCTCCATAACCATGGGGGTGCACACCTGGTGCAGAATGATGCAGTTATTCAGCTCAGCAGAAATGTTTTAAGCTAGCACACTTTGCTTTGCACTTGAAATAGGTATGCACTGTATTCCCAGTCAGGCACCAGGTGTCACAGACACAGTCTTTGCACTGTCTCATGACATGACTAAGGTGACTCTTACACTGGTGTCATCCAAATATAGAGATGGGTCTGGGCCAGAGTTCTCAAGTTGTGGAAAGTATCCCACTAGCAATTTTCAAGCTACTCCTTCTGTGCATGTACCAAACCCAGCACAGAGCCAGGAGCTTTTGCTGCTGATACTGTCATTAATGCTCTTACCTAAGCAAACCGCATTTAGAAAATGCTCTGTAGGATGTTCTTCCCTGTTAATTATAGTCTGGTAAGTATCACACTGCAATCAAGTGTTTCAGAAAACCTGTTTCAACAAAAGGGAGTTCTGACCCTACTCAGATTATAATGTGAGTTTACGTTTTCTTCAATGTTTCAAGCACGGAAAGGAGAATCGTGAATATACCCTGAAATAAATGAGAGAATAATCTGTCCTGTAATCAAAACGTGAAATTAGCAATGAAAAAGAAGACTTTTTTATCTGTATTTGAAATTATTTCTGAATATTTTACTATGTTATCAAGTGATGCCATTTTCTGTTCTTCTTGGCATTGAAACAATCCAAAGAAATAAGAAGTTTTCCAACCAAATAAACACAGAAGTCTTGATGTGACACCCAATATGGTTGCAGAACTGACTTACAACTAATGTGGCATTTCAAGACAGAATCTAAATTAAAGGTTTGCTATAAATAATGTATTTGTCAAAACTGTTCTTGTCCTGTTTGCATATTACAGTATTGTGATTTTTTTTGTTTTGTTACTCATTTTTTTGACAGGAATGATTTTGGGCTATCTAAGCCCTGTATATTCTATTGTTGGCATGAATATTTGGAATTCCCTATTTGATTATCGTTTGAACAGCCAAATAAATTATTTGCTATCCTTATTCCTCTTAATTAAATTTAGAAAACTGCATAAATGTTATTTTTCTTATTTTTTAAAAATAATCTGCTTTTACCTATTTGGCAGGAAGACAGTAGGGTAGAAATATATTTTCGGAACAAGGAGTTATAGCTTGAAAGAATATATTGACATTTAAAACCTATCTTGTTTTTTTTTTCTTCTTCTTTTTCATTTAAAATTGCTTCCTGGATAAAGAAACAATAAATTTATAACCCAGATTTATTAGCTGTCTTGGATATTTCAAGTTCAGTTTTCTCTTCACTCAAAAAAGTGAGGGAATTAAAAATTTTTGAACCTGGATGACTTCAACTTCTTCTGGCTTAAGTGTCTAAGCTGCAGGACTTTAAAAAAGTTTTTTTTGAGGTGGAGCAAACTAAACTCATAGATCTTATTATCCTTCAGCCCTAAAGACTTGATAATGGTGGAGGGATGATGTAGCCCGGGGACTTCCACATAGGCGAGCATTAGTTTTATGGAAACACTTGGAAGACTACTTGCCTGTGTTCTCACTCAGCAATCTCTCTCAGTATACCGTATTTCCATATCTGTATATAAAGCAAAGCATTTTTTCAATAAGCACATACATCAAATTAAACGGTCTTTGGTTTGTATCATAGTGTATTTCCTCCACATATTTAATTCCGTATGGAAAGGATGTCTGTGTTTAATATTGTCTGTCAGATCAGATGACTACAGCTGTCACTGCTGCTAAATCCAAGTGTTGCAAACAGAGATTTTGGCACTGGAGCTGATATTGAGGCACATAGTAGGAGTTTTACACCAATGATTGATAGATTTATGCCAGTGGCCAGATTTAACAATCACTAAAATATCATAAATGTTTATGACCTTTGCAGGCGCTTGATCATGCCTCAAAATTCACTCACTCTAAGTGGTCATTTGGAGGTTTGCTTATGAATTGTCTTGTTTTCCGGTTTTGTCCCTTCCTTGTAACGAAGTGAAATTAGAGAAGTAACTATGTGCTACTGTAAATGTGTAGTAACCACAAAGCAAATAAATGCTTATTTTTTAACTGCAACATTGTGGTTTTTTTCCCAAAGCTGAGCATAATGCCTAATAAAATAAGCCAAGATAACTGTTCCATTTTTGGCTAAACTTATTTTATTTTTTGTCTAGAGAATAACATCTTCCAAGATGTGATTCCTAAAGTACTGCATTCTGAAATATGCAATATTTTTCCTCAACATGTAAGATCAACCTTATTGCAACTTATTATATGGGTCATGTGGGCATAATCAAAAAAGCAAGAACTAAAAGTTTAGGATTTTTACAAAAATTTAATAAAATGCTCCACTTTTTGAACTTTTCTGTCTTAAGACTCTGTGTTCCAGAAATCCAGGAAGACAGAAATACTCAGGCATATAGATGAGCCTGTAATAATAGTGGACATCTGCGACTGGCAAACTCTGTGGCTTGACAAGTGTCATGTACGAATTCAATTTTAAAATATAGTAAGCTAGCTATTCACTGACATTTATGATGCATTTTAATTACCTTATTTTATTTTCAGAGTGGGTTTCCCATTCCCAGTGTTTTTGTATTTATTTCATATTACATATTTCATATTTACTTGGGAAGTGGCCAGATCTGAAAAATGTACTTGGGCAAATATAGTGCAACTTTGATGGAATTTAGGAATGAGTCCAAAACTTATATCAACAAAGCAACTATGCCCAGATAAATGCCTGAGCATAAAGATGGTGAAGTACCCTGGGGCTTCAAGTGCTGCAGTGACAAAACCACCTCAGCTCAAGAGTGTCCTGCCATCTGTTTAACATTTAGGCTCCTCCACCATTCAAAAAGTAGAAATGTCAGTGCCTGGGGACGAAAAATCCTCAGAAGAAACCTTACAAACACTGCCTATATTGAACTGAGCAGTAAATGTGCAATGTGGCTGTATTTCTTTAAAAGCACAGTTAGGAAGGTAGTGCTGCCCACTGATAATAAGAAAAACTGTGAGGGTGGAGAAGGTCAATCTTTTACTACTTAATTTATTTTGTATTTGTGAAATGAATGAAAGAGTTCCATCCTATCCCACTAAAGACATCTTTTATCTGCTGAAAGACAGGGTCAAGGAATACTTTAAAGCCACATGAATAAACAGCTCTAGCAATGCAAACCAGTACCCAGGACTGTCCTCTGTCACTCTCATGGAATTATAACCTTGGCTGTGGATTCTCTCCTGAGAAATGGAGCATACCAGGTAAATATGTAGACTTACCGTTGGACTCTTGGTTAGGGCTATAACAAAAGCAGGGAGAAAACTATGTGGTTTGGAACACGTCTTACGTAAAATGTAATTAATATGTCAGTTAACACTTGTGTCAGGTCCTGACAAATAATCTACCACTATTCAAGTATTATTAGGTACATCCTGTATAGCTGGGCAAATCCTCCTTTACAAATGTATGAATCCTCCAGCTCGAGTGTAAAGTCTTAAATCCATCATGTGCTCCTGGTCAGAGAATCCCAGAGCTGGAAATAGCCTTGGTAGGTAGCATTTCAGATGCACTCATTTCAGATCCTGAGGCTTTTCCACTCAGTATGTACATGCTGTAAAAATCATGCCTGTACCACCTTATCTGCTTTAAGGAGATTTTAGGTGTTTAATTCAGATTTATGACATATACACCTACAGGTAATAAAAAAAAATAGTGCTATTTTGAAGTAACTTTTCCCATATTTAAGAACCTCAGAGGCTATGCATGTTGCTGACTATTTCAGTTTCTTTTATTTTCTGTGTAATTCCTATGCATAGAAAAAAGGCATTTAAATGGCATTCTTCTTGGTATGGCTCCAGCTAATATGGATATTGAAAGATAAAACTATCCAAATCTAATTTTTGACAGGAAGATTATTGAAGTTGTACTAAAAAGCCCCAGAAAATATGTCTAGAATGTCTAAAAAAATACAGAGTTTCACAAATTATACTCCAGTGAAGATAAGAAAGTGTTCTTTCTCTTCAGAAAGTATACAGCAAAACCAGTACTGCAATTGTAAAACAAAATGTCACATTTTTCTTCATGCTAGTCATTCAGGATGAAACCTGAGGTTTTGATTTGATTTTAGTGATTTAAATGGCAGAGAGGTATGGCCCTCTGTCACATGTACAAAATCATAAACACTGGGGCTAGAAGTGACCTCAAGAATTTATCTTGTCCATCAGTTTGTCCCAAAGGCAGATAAAATATCTTTCCCTCTTTCCAAAAGATTTGTCTAACACATTCTTAAATATCTTTGATGATGGATATTCTGCAGTCTCCTTATTCATACCTCCAAAATCCAACAAAACCAAAAAATTCTGAATTTTTCTCTGGCTTAATTGTTGCACTCAGAATGAACTGAAATCTCAAATTACCAGCGGACTTCACAGGATCCTCACCAAAATGTTGGTGTCTGTGGTGCAGATGAGAACTTAACTGAGAGGTTTATGTAAAGAGATATTTTAATACCATCACAATTAATACTTATTAAACTCCAAGGAATTCTAATGATATTATTGAAGATATTTGTGGAACATATTGTTATACAATATGGAAAAGGGGATCATAATCTAGCCCTTTGAAAAAATTTGTAGGGCAATAAGATTTTTTTGGACTTTTGTTTAGATACGGCTTTGATAAGTCATGTCTCATTCTGCGTGACATTGTTCACAGCAACTGAGATATTGGCCAAAATAAAAGAATGGTTTTTATATTATGGTAACTGAATACTGATATAGACTCAAGTATTTAATTTCCTGTAGTAGTGGCAATATAGTACCACTACTACGAAATAAACATGTATTTTGTGTTGGCATGACTTGTATAAATGGGTGAAAAATCCTAACTGAGTTTTTGATGTAGTTTTGCAGTCAAGCACTTGCTTTGCATAATTGGGGTGACAGATCCACTTTATTGCAGTAGCAAATCCATTTTGTAGCACATTTTGTAAAATTGTACAATGGGTCTGGAACTTGGCCAACATCAATAATGGAGTAATAAACTTTTACGAGTAGCAGTTGCAATTGTTTTAATAAAAACACCACTTCTCATGCCTGTTTTGGGGTTATTCTGCTCAACAGTTGCTGTTAGGACAGAAGACTTTTCTGAAAGATTCTCAAACATTTTTGTTTGAAAGAAGTAGGAAGGAACACAGGAAAATAAGACTCTGAGAGTCCCACAGCACAAACCCCACCGTGTTATGCACTGCTGCTGTAGAAAGCACTGGATCATTACTGAGCCACCACTCAAAGAGCAAGTCTTTCTGTACAGTCCTGTAAACCAAGGAACCTTGTAGGAAATTGTTCTCTGTCCCTACTGGAAGTCAGACAGGAAAACGCATCCTAGTCTACAGGGTTTTCCTGTGCTAACGCTTTCCTCATCCACATTGCTTACTCACCTGATCATCTCTTGATTCATTGTTGCCAGCCTGAATGAAGCAAATGTAGGAGAAAAGCAGCCCCAGTCTCTGGAGTTCTGTGAAAATTGTCAGTGTGTCAGACCATTAAGAGAGGTTGGTATTGATGTGATTTCTCTTTCTGACAGTTGATCAAATGCTCACCTCTCAAAAATCACTGCTTCTCATAGCTGCTGTTTAGAAGATAACCTGTGATGTAATGCTCTTGAAATGTGATCTTGAGATATACTAGGGTGTTTTTTCTTTGTTTTTACTCAGTGAGTAAATAGACAGGAGATACTTGTTGAAAACAAAATAGTCTTTGTGATGTAACATCTCTATTGTTCCATGTGATTTTGCAAACAACCTGTTCTTAGATAAGTCAGATGCAATCTCCTCTGAAATTTCGTAGGATCATAGAATCAAATAGGTTGGAAGAGACCTCTGAGATCATTGAATCCAACCTTTGACCAAACACCACCATGTCAATTAAACAATAGCACTAAGTGACATGTCTAGTTGCTTCTTGAACACTTCCAGGCGTAGGGACTCCACCACTTCCCTGGGCAGACTGTTCCAATTCCACCTGTTCAGTGAAGAAATTCTTCCTGATATCCAACCTGAACCTCTGCTGGTACAGCCTGAGGCCAATTGCTCTTGTTCTGTCGCAAGATGTCTGGGAGAGGAGGTGGATCCCCACCTCTCTACAACCTCATTTCAGGTAGTTGTAGAGAGTGATGAGATCCCCCTAAACCTCCTCTTCTCCAGGCTAAACAACCCCAGCTCTTTCAGCTGCTCCTCATAGGATATGACATCCAGACACTTCCTCAGCTTTGCTGCAGTTCTCTGGACATGCTCCATCACTTCAATGTCTTTCTTGAAGTGAGGGTCCCAAAACTGAACACCGGATTAGAGATGCAGCCTGTTTGCATAATATTACAGATATACTGAAAGCTACAGTCACAGTAGATCCAAACAGCAGGAAAACCATTTCAGTTGGAATACTCTTGTAGTGCTACAGGTAATAGAGTTTCTCTGATTTATCTTCACTGTATAGCAAAGATAAAACTTAATCAGCATCTTTGATGAGCAGAGAAACATATCTATAAGCTGCTTCATTGAAAAGACTTCTTATTAAGCTCTACAGTCAATTGTCATTTCAGAGTACTTCCTGAGCTTGTTTTCTATGTCTGCAAGGCTCAGTTGTGTATGTTTTCATGGTATCTGCATAGATGTTAATTTCCAGAGAAGTCCACAAAAAGATCGAGTAAGGTTATTTCTGTTTCTGTTATTTCCTGTCCTCCCACAGGCTAAGCTTTCTGAAATGCAGACAACTTGTCTGTCATTTCAGACTGTTTGAATCTCATCTCTTCAGAGAGACATTGAACATATTTAGCTTATATCATCCAGATCTGTCTGAATACACAGTCATTGCTGGTCAGGCTACAGTGCTTGTTTTCCTGAAATAAAAATATCCAATTTCTGAATTTTTATACTCTGCTCAAAACATTCCCCTGTGATAGCCATCTTACCTCAGCAAGCAGTAATGGTGCTAGTGCTTAAAACACTGTCACAATGCCTTGTGCCTTTGGCTTGATAAATTAACCCATTTTATAGGCCTGATAAGAACAATAACTTCCATTCATTTCAGAGGTCCACTTTTGTACATTTAACAGCTCTTTTTGGATAGAATAGTGTTTATTTAATTTGAGGCCAGAAGCTTTAGGCCTGTCTGTGAAGACATTCTCTTGCTGAACACAATTCCAACACCACCACCACTGCCTTTGAAACCCTGTGAATGATGCTCTTTCTTTAAATAGTCCTCAAGCCTCAGGAAAGTTGTTTTTCTTTGTTTGATTGTTGTTTTTTTTTAACATATTCATTATTTGTTTTTCACTATTTGCTATTTAGTACTTAGTTATTGGTATCTTTAGTGTTTGTAGAGATAGGTCATCATTACACAAAGCTTTTCAGAAGAAACATTACCTTTTAAATAAAAGAAGCAGTTCTGCCAATTGAGCAGAACCAGAAGAAAACTTATGTTTGATCTAGTATTTGATTTTTTAAATTTTTTGAGGCTGTTTTTCCTTAATTAATTTTAATTCTTGATATAGAAGCATAGAATTGTTTAAGGTGGAAAAGACTTTCAGTAACTCATTAAGTTCAGCTGTTAACCCACGACTGCCAAGTCCACCATTAAACCAAGTCCCCAGGTGCCACCTCTATATGTCTTTTAAATACCTCCAGGGATGGTGTCTTGGCTACTTTCCTGCTCAGCCTGTTCCAATGCTTGACAACTCTTTCTGAGAAGAATTTTTGGAATATCCTATCTAAACCTCCCTTGGTGCAGCTTGCCTTTTCCTCTCTGGATTCATAAAAACATTTTTATTGTCTTTTATGGTAGTGGTCAGATTAAGCTCCAGCTGGGCTTTGGCCCGTCTAATTTTATCCCTGCACAACCTCACAACATCCTTTGAGTCCTCCTGAGTTGCCTTCCCCTTCTTCCCAAAGGTCATAAACTGTTCTTTTTGTCCTGAGTTCCAGCCAAAGCTCTCCATTAAGCCAGGCTCATCTTTCCTGCCAGCTCATCCTAAGGGTCACAGAGATGACCTACTCCTGGTTTTTAAAGTTTCCCTGTTGAAGAACCAACCTTCCTAGACTATTCTACCCTTCAGGTCTGCCTCCCAAGGGACTCTGCTGAACAGTCTGCTAAACAGGCCAGAGTCTGCCCTCCACAAATCCAAGGGGGTAATTCTGCTGACCATCCTCCTTTCTTCTCCAAGAACCAAAGGTTTCATCATTTTGTGATTGCTGTGCCCAAGAGGCCTCCAACCATCATATCACCCATCAGTCCTTCTCTGTTCATTAACAGCACATCCAGTGGGACGCCTCCCTTGGTTGACACACTCACTAGTTGTGTCAGGAAGATCTCTTCCACAAAATTCAGGAACATTCTGGACTGTTTTCTCTCTGCTATGCTGTATTTCCAGAAGATATTTGATAAGTTGAAATCTCCCATGAGAACAAGGACTAGTGATTGTGAAACTTGCTTGGAGCAGTACCGTAATAATTTCTGTGTGTTCAGGTCAGATTATTGGAAGGTTTTGAGCCTTCACATTAAAAGACAGAACTGTGATTTGCTTTCTTCAACTTTTGATCTCAAGAGAGCTCTCAGCTACCTTCCAGCATCCTTGGAGAGCACAGACTGACACAGAGAGACCACCTTTACATCTGTGCTCAGCTGCTTGGGAAATGTTTCCCGTGTGTGAAAGACCTAATACCAATCAGCTAACTTGCTGTCTTCTGCTCCAGGAGCATGATATTGTGGGAATTCAGTTAAAAGTAAATACTAAAATGTAATCCCAGTTTATAACCCAGAAGGAGATTTGAGAAATTCCTTAAAGCGTTTGTTCCATCCTTGTTCTTGCTTGTGGTTGGGGAGAAGTTGACTCAAGTTATGTATTTAAAATGCTACCATAAGAAGAAATTCATTCAGTATATTGAGCTGATTACTGATACATTTTCTCAAGATTGCATTTGTTTGGTAGATCAGGATATTCTTCTTTTTTTAAAGACAAAAAGAATGGTTCAAGCTAAGTCAGAGCACAGGAAACAAGAAAATTGGATATCATTGCCTGTGAAAACACTGAGCTGAGAAACTATTCTGAAGCAGGACAGAAAAGTTCCTGCCATGCAGGAGATCAAAAGAACTCTCCTGCAGGTCTAAAAATGAGCACTTGCTCCATGGAGAGTAATTATCTTGGAACAACCAGCTGAGACACAAGACCTCATGGGACCAGAAGAAGTTACAACTAGCTTCATTATCATCAGGAGATCAAAAGATTTTAAGATAGATGAGCATGCCAGCTGCTCTGTCAGGAAATACTATCCCTTTGTTACAACAGCTTAACACTTCCATTTCAAGAAGGCTGTTATGTATCTATGTATGATCTGTATCTGAGTCATAAAAACTGCAGGTACCTGGGCATAGTCAGACTTACTGAGAAAGTACAGTCTCCCTTGAAGTATTGGAACATGGGTGTTAGTTGAGTGCAAGAAAAGCATCAATAAACTGGAGCGAGATTGGTCAGGGGCTGGAACACTCACCCTGTGAGGAGAGGCTGAGGGAGTTGGGCTTGTTGAGACTGGAAAGAGATGACTCTGGGGGGATCTTAATGCTGTCCTTAACTTGCTAATGAAAGGAAATAAGGGAAAAAAGAGCTGGATTCTTAGAAAAAGAATGAAGGGTAAGGGGAAAGAGCTGGATGATGGTAAATTCTGGCTCAAAATCAGGAAAAAGCCTCACCACAAGTGCGATCAAACACGGGAATAAGTTTCCAGAGAGGCTGAGGGATCTTCATCCTTCAAGATATTCAAAACTCAATTGGAGAAGTCCATGAGCAGCCAAATATAAGTGAGCCTCCTTTAAGCAAGGAGGATGAAATTGCTAAGGGTGCTTCCAAACTACATAATTCTGTCATTGTAAACTGTGGGTTACATTGTAAATTTACATCATAAACTTTGGGTTACAATGAAAACAGGGTCAGTCACCTATAGCGGGTTTACCTTGGCTGTCTGCCAGACCCCTAGGCAGTTGCTCTTTTTTCCTATCCAACAGAACAGGGGCAAAAAATAAGATGGAAAAGCTCACGGGATGATATAAAGGCGGTTTAATATCTATTACATCTCACTGGCAGATAGATGTCAGCCATTCTCTGGGCCTCCATACCATTGATTGCATGGGAAGACAAACAGCTCAACCCCAAATATACTCGCATTTGCCTCCTCGCCCTCAGATTTGTTTGCTAAGCACAATGCTATATAGTGTGGAATATCCTTTTGGTCAGTTTGGGTCAGCTGTCCCAGTTGTGTTCCTTTAGCCTCTTACCAACCCCCAGCCTTTGAAGGGAAGAGAAAGCCTTGACGCAGTGCAAGCATTGTTCAGCAAAAGCCAAAACACTGGTGTGTTGTCAATACTATTTTAGCTAAAAATGCAAAGTGCAGCACCATATGGGGTAATATGAGGAAATTTGACTCATCTTAGCCAGAGACAGTACACTGGAATGTAACTATGCATAATACAGGCTTGTTGCTTGAAAGGGATGTCCACAGAGATGTGAGGATGGACCAAAACATACAGTTTACCCTGAACTGTGACAATAATGTAATTCAGATACTTCTACTTATTTATATTTCAATAAAATTGATCTGACATTAATGTACAATGGAGGCTGACCTTAGAAATCTACATGCATCAGAAAACAATTAAATATTGTGCTCCCAAAGTGCTAAGAAATGACTAAAATTTAATAGAAAGAACTTGTGTATGCCAAGGATAAATTACCTAGGAAAAGCACCTAAAATGAACTGATTTTTTTTTTTTTCTCATTTCATAATTTCATATTGTTTAGACTGCTTGAGTGGTGAAAATTGCAGGACAGCAAATCCAACTAGTGAATTATCGCGTTTTTTAAAAGCAAATATGGTTTGGTGACCAACACTTGTTTGGTTTTTTTTTTTTTTTTTTTTTTTTTTTTTTTTTTTTTTTTTTTTTTTTTTTTTTTTTTTTTTTTTTTTTTTTTTTTTTTTTTTTTTTTTTTTTTTTTTTTTTTTTTTTTTTTTTTTTTTTTTTTTTTTTTTTTTTTTTTTTTTTGTTTTTTTTTGTGTTTCAAGGCCTGCTTCCCAGCTTTAATGCCTAATCCTCAAATGTGCTGCAGAGTGCACTTAGTGACAATTCAGATCTACCTACCAACAACTTCTGAATTCTCTATAACACAATGGATGTTGTTTATCTTAATCAAAGGCAGTCTTCTCAGCTTTAAGGTGCGCCTCCCTAAGTCTCTCTGTTCTTCTGCCTTCCTGACAGTTTAGTATTCACAGAGGTGAGCCTATGCAGCCAGGAACAGAAGATTTCTTCAAACAGGAGAAAAAAAAAGAACTGGCACCTCATCAAGAGAACTGGTTTAAATGAGTTATCTGGCAAGCAGATCACACACTAGAGGCCTCTGATTATATGTCAAACCTCTCCACAATGAGTTCTGAGGAATGGAGGCAGAAAGTAAAAAAAAAAAAAAAACAAAACACCAAAACACCACAAACTGATATTTTTGAGGGGCATTTTCAGTAGCTTTCCTGAGGACTGTTCAGCCAATACCTGATGAAGAAGGAACCCCTACTTACTGAATACTGATTGGTTCTTAATGAACAGGGGATAGAGGGTGAGGGACATGATCTACAGAGAGTCTGTGGGGTTTATTAGATTCTTTGCTAAGCAACCTTACCAGGAAAAGAGCAGTAACCCTTAAAAAAACAATTAAAGACATTAAGATCTATAAAACAGAATTCTCTCTCTTAAAGGGTAGATAGCTGAAATCAACTGTTTCTTGTTGTAGTATCCAGGTGGAAGTTAATTCCCATTTTTCATTATTCTGAGTAAAATCCAGACAAAATTTATTTATGACTAGGTCATACAAATTTGTTCTGTTGCCATCTTTTTTAGCTTAAATTAGCTCTTCTCTCTCCCTCTCATCTACCATCCTGATGATTTTACAGACTGATTTCTATTTTTTTCTTCCTGAATTAAATGAGCCAATTTTTTTCTCAGTGTTCTTTCCAGACATAAACTCTCCATTCAATTGAGCATTTCTAGCAGTTCACTGTATACATTCCAATCTAAATTAATGTGTCTTGAAATGGATGATTAAAACTGTATGGTGTGTGTGAGTGGTCACTAATTCTTTAAACAATAGTAATGATTGCAAAACAAAAGCAGACTAGCATTGAGAGGCTTTTCAAGGTGTTTAATTTTGGGGTCTGAGTAGAAAAATATTATCACTGCAGGACTCATTTTTGGTCTTTCTTGAATCAAATGTCTTTAATGAATTTTCAGTGTAAAATTAAAAAAAAATAATCTATTTTAACACTAGGAATTTCTCTACCAAAATATTTCAGATGACAAGATCAAAACAAGCATCCCAAACCTATCTTTATATCTAGTTTCAGATAGAACACTGTTTGGATCAAGGATGGAAGAAAAAATTGAAGATTAGTAGACGAGCTGTTTTTATTGTCAGAAAATGTTTCTGTATGAACAACAAAGACGTTGAGGTGCCGAAACATGTCCAGAGAAAGGCAAAAGAGCTGAGGAAGGGTCTGGAGTGCAAGTCTTGTGAGGAGCTGAGAAAACTGAGGTTGTTTAGCTTGTTTAACCATGCATGGGGGCTGGAACAAGATGATCTTTTAAGGTCCCTTCCAACCCAAAATATTCTATGATTCTATAGGATGATGAATAATTTAAGTCAAACTTATTTTTTCCAGATAGGACTATTATGGTTCTTAATACCATAGCAATCATTTTATTCTGTATTTCCTTCCAGAGTTTACTGAAATAGATACTCAAAAAAAGAAATAATAATTTGCTTAGTAAAGACTCCTCCGTGGTCTACTACTACTTTGGGATGCCATGAAAAGCTTCTGAAAAAATGGAGAAGTTAAAAAAAAAAAAAAAAAGGAAGAGAAATTAAATTAGTATGTTGGAATTAGAATACTGAAACCTAGGGGGGGAAAAAAGAAAGAAAAAGAAAAAAAAGATAATGAAAAACAAAAAGAAACCCTCACAAAGTAGCAGGAAAGACTTTGGAGAAATACTTCAGATCAACCAATTTCAAACCAACTGGAAAGTTGGGCTGATTTGAGAAGAGACTGGATGTGGTGCTTAGAGCCGGTCTAGTAATAGTGGTGGTAGTGGATCAAGGGTTGGACTAGATGATCTCAGAGGTCCTTTCCAACCTGGTTGATTCTATGATTTATATGATTTCTAATATCAGCAACCAAATGATGAAAGTTCCCACTTTGTATATGAAATAATTGCAATCACCAGTGCTCCTTTTCAAATGACTTTATGTGAATCACATTAGTAATGAATAGTTGATCATAAAAATACTAGAAATTGTTCAAGACAGCACTCACTGCACCTCAAATTTTTCCTAGGCCTTATACTTAGAAAAATCACACAGATCTAGCAGAAATATCAAACGATAAAAAAGACAGCGAAGATAATTTAAGCTTCAAAACTGTAAATTTCCAAAAACTTCCTTGTGAGGGGAAATATTAAACAACATGAATAAAAAGAGCTGTTGCCACCTCACTCACTGTGATGTACAGTTTTAGGGCCTAGTTGATGCTGTGTTGGCATTTCAGTTTTGGTCAGGAGATGAGTTATTTGAAGCTGTTGTTTATTTGCAGAAGTTCTGATTAGTCAAATATGAACACTTTGATATGGAAACTGGGTTATTTTTACCTTGGCTTTTCCTCTAGCGTTCCTCTTGATATTAATAGAAACTTGGGTCAAAGCTCTATACATAAATGAAGTATAATTGCATGCAATTCTCGTGATTTGCTATACCTATTGCTACACCATTACAAAATACCATTATCCCAAATATCTTTCAGCAATTTTCCCTGTGCTCTTTCAGCGTTACTAATTTGTGATTTTCAGTATGGCTTGTTTTAGTAATATTGACAAGTGGAATCTAACCACTCAATCAAGCATATCAAGTCCTTTAATTTGGCCTAATTCAGGCGTCAATGAAAGGTGTGAAGCTTTTACATTTGCTCTACTGAAACTAATGTCCATCAGAAAGCAAATTGATTTTCAGTTTCAATACAAATCAAAGTTTGATTACATGAAAAAATGTTGTCAACCTTGCTAAACTGGTAATGAATGAACAAAGTAAAGTGACTGTTGAATACCTGCCCCCATTTTCCTTTTCACTGGTATATAATTTCTAGCCATTCAAACTAATTTTCTAAAAGATGAAAAGTTTCAGTCATTTTTTGCATGTCTACTTCGTTTAATAATCCAGATATACTTTTTGGTCATATTCTATGTTATTGTACTTCACATAGGCAAAATAAA
>NW_020955778.1:435177-436585 GCF_003031625.1 Empidonax traillii
AAAAAAAAAAAAAGGAAGAGAAATTAAATTAGTATGCTGGAATTAGAATACTGAAACCTAGGGGGGAAAAAAAGAAAGAAAAAGAAAAAAAAGATAATGAAAAACAAAAAGAAACCCTCACAAAGTAGCAGGAAAGACTTTGGAGAAATACTTCAGATCAACCAACTTCAAACCAACTGGAAAGTTGGGCTGATTTGAGAAGAGACTGGATGTGGCTCTTAGTGCCACAGTCTAGTAACTGTGGTGGTAGTGGATCAAGGGTTGGACTAGATGATCTCAGAGGTCCTTTCCAACCCGGTTGATTCTATGATTTATATGATTTCTAATATCAGCAACCAAATTATGAAAGTTCCTGCTTTGTATATGAAATAATTGCAATCACCAGTGTTTCCATTCAAATGACTTTATGTGAATCACATTAGTAATGAATAGTTGATGATAAAAGTACTAGAAATTGTTCAAGACAGCACTCACTGCACCTCAAATTTTTCCTAGGCCTTATACTTAGAAAAATCACACAGATCTAGCAGAAACATCAAATGATAAAAAACACAGCGAAGATAATTTAAGCTTCAAAACTGTAAATTTCCAAAAACTTAGTTGTGAGGGGAAATATTAAACAACATGAATAAAAAGAGCTGTTGCCACCTCTCTCACTGTGATGTACAGTTTTAGGGCCTAGTTGATGCTGTGTTGGCATTTCAGTTTTGGTCAGGAGATGAGTTATTTGAAGCTGCTGTTTATTTGCAGAAGTTCTGATTAGTCAAATATGAACACTTTGATATGGAAACTGGGTTATTTTTACCTTGGCTTTTCCTCTAGTGTTCCTCTTGATATTAGTAGAAACTTGGGTCAAAGCTCTATACATAAATGAAGTATAATTGCATGCAATTCTCGTGATTTGCTATACCTATTGCTACACCATTACAAAATACCATTATCCCAAATATCTTTCAGCAATTTTCCCTGTGCTCTTTCAGCGTTACTAATTTGTGATTTTCAGTATGGCTTGTTTTAGTAATATTGACAAGTGGAATCTAACCACTCAATCAAGCATATCAAGTCCTTTAATTTGGCCTAATTCAGGCGTCAATGAAAGGTGTGAAGCTTTTACATTTGCTCTACTGAAACTAATGTCCATCAGAAAGCAAATTGATTTTCAGTTTCAATACAAATCAAAGTTTGATTACATGAAAAAATGTTGTCAACCTTGCTAAATTGGTAATGAATGAACAAAGTAAAGTGACTGTTGAATACCTGCCCCCATTTTCCTTTTCACTGGTATATAATTTCTAGCCATTCAAACTAATTTTCTAAAAGATGAAAAGTTTCAGTCATTTTTTGCATGTCTACTTCGTTTAATAATCCAGATATACTTTTTGGTCATATTCTATGTTATTGTACTTCA